>NC_136993.1:36841869-36874369 GCF_032717465.1 Coenobita brevimanus | reverse complement strand
ACACACACACACACACACACACACACACACACACACACACACACACACTTTCTGAATATTTGTCGACCTATCTGTGTACTGCCCCCCCCCTCTCTCTCTCTCTCTCTGGATCCTTTGTCTCATCCCCAGTTTCCTTTTCCCTCCTTACCCTTTCTTTATAGTTATCTGCTCAGTCCTTACCTTCCTCCCTCACTCTTTCTTTTCCAAAGTCTGTCTCCCCTTCTGTCACTCCCTCCTTAATTCACCCTTCTTTCTCCCTCCCTGTGTCACAACTTTGTCTTACTGTTTTTTCATCTGTCACATGTGTTACCTTTTTTTCTCCATTACTCTCTCCGTATTTCTTTGCTTGTACTAAATCCATTTCCTTCACTGCTTTCTTTCCTCAGTAATAACGGCATGCTTCTTTTTCTCTCTCCTCTCTCCGTCTCTCCGTCACTCGAAATCTCTTTTTCATTCCCCTCTTCCCACTGTCTTTCCCTCCCTTCCTCCCTCCCTCTCCCTCCCCTTGTCTTCCCTTCTTAACATCCCCCTCCATTTTCCTGCCCTAAAAATTAAAGTATTTTGTTCCCACCCTTAATCTCTACTGTCTCTCTGCAAATTTCTCTAATTTCTCTGTTTCTCTCCCTCCCATTTTACTTCAATGTCATTCGTTCTACTCAGCCTCAATGCTTTCGTCTTATCCTGCTTAGTTCTTTCCCTTGCCAGGATACCACACCTTCTTCCTCCTCCCTGTTACCTTGCCTCCTTTTCTAATTTTTCTCATTATCGTTCTCAGTATTCCGTTCCTAGCTCTCTTTTCCACTTTCTCCTTTTGTTACCCCTATGTCTATGTTTGCTCCATTCCCATTTTCTCTCAGCTGTCTCCCCTTTAGTTTCTACTTCCCTGTCTCGCGGCCTTTCTATTCACATCTCCCTTTTCTCTTTCCATCTCACACTGCTTGTATCTCATTTCACCTCTCGCTGTCTCTTCTTACTATCTGTCTCTTTTCTTAACTCTCGTTGTTCTCTCCTTGCCTCTCCCCTTTTTAATTTCTCCCTAACTGTCCTCTCATTTCTCAATTTACCACTCACTGTCACTCTCCGCCTGTTGCTCCCTGTCTTTTAACTCTCTCTCTCTCTCTCTCTCTCTCTCTCTCTCACACACACACACACACACACACACACACACACACACACACACACACACACACACACACACAGTGTAGTAAACCTTTTCCTAACTTGGTTTATGATATATACTGTACTATTCCTTTATTAGTTGTTCCACTTGTTCGGACTACACATAACTAGAGAGGTGCTTGAAGTACATCAACCCCTAACTGGAGGGTACCGGGTGGGGTTATGGGGTCGGAGAGAAAAGTGGGGGGTTTGGGTGGGAGTGTGGGACTATGAGGAAGGGAGGAGGAGGGGATAGCTCTCCATCGAGCAGTGTTACAAACACTTTAGTCCATGGAAAAGGAAACGAACTTATTCCGACATCTTGTACATTCAGATGTGCAACAATAATATTTTTATAAAAGTTCTCGAATGTTGTGGTGTTATTGAGGGCGAGTATGTGTTCAGACTGGCTCAGCATGTACTGCCAAGTCTCTATATAACGGCAAGGATAGTTTATCAAATGCAGCTACGGTAGGTTGTAGTATCTTTAATGATATAGCCAGGGATGGGTTATGGAGAGGAGTGTTCAGATTCTTCAAAGACAAGAGTCTAATATAGCAGAACAGCCCAGTTGAGAAAAGTTATAGTCAAATGAACCCAGAACTATTTGGAAGGCATTTAATTAGAAAGGGGGCATAGTGTCACGAATTAATTCACGACATTGTGACAGTATGATAATGGGAGTGCCTGAAGAATTTTGAAATGTGTAAACTTTCGCTCAGTCCATTAAGTACCTCGCTTTCGCACTCAGATCGTAATGAGTTTTCATAAACCTTGTCATTGTTTTCATAAGTGACTGTCTTTCTGTATAGACAGTGCATTTCATTGAGCAAAACTTTTTGTGTAATTGTCGTTCCCACACATTGCATTTCCAACCATTGAGCTGAGCCACGCTCATCTCTTGTGCTCTGTGCCCCAGCTTGCTTACTTTGGTTAGTCAGCTTCAGACCGCCACGGGAGAAGGTACTCGTCGTGCCTAGCGTTGAGAGCAGAGTCTCCAGCCGTACAACGAATTCCTCGCATCTCTCCACCGAGTTGGTGATCGGCATAGTGGACTTAGCAGTGAGCAGCGCCCGCCATAGCAAAAGACAGATGCCCAGTCTTGTGTACTTTCAGCTCCATTTCCTCTACTTACTAGTATTTCCATTCTTTTTCCTAAGTTTAAATCTAATTAGCTTTTTGAATGAGAGTGAGTGAGTGTATTTCCTTTGATATTTGAATTCTTTTTGAGATACTTGTAAAGTAAATTTTTCTTGTAATTAATAAATTTACAGTTCCTTTCTTGAGCTTAATGTAAATGTAGAATCGTGTTTGATTTCTCCACATTGTGCTTTCTTAAATTTGCTTATCCCAGTTTGCACAAATTTCTGTATTAATCACAACTGGTATTTGGGCCAGTTCTTTTGTATTAATTCTCAAATCCGTTGTGCCAACTAGGAGTTAAGCACAAGCAAGAACTTGTCTTGATTATTATTATTTATGATTGTCTGTGGGTAAGGACACTTTCTCAGAGGCCAACAGTACTAATGATACAGCATTCGTGACTGATTAGTCTCCGCTGTATAATGTTGAGAAAGTTTATAAGATTCTCATCTTTAGAGAATCAGCAAAGTAAGTCAGCATAAAGTAAAATTTACTACTTGATTTAACAAGGCAATTCCCTGTGTTTACTTTCGATTATTAGCATCATTTTATTCCTAGGATTCACATTTTCCCCCACGTGACATCTGGCGACCTCATTCGAAGATATTAACTCCTAGCTTTAAAGTTATTAACGAAAAAATACTCACTCATTCATAGCTAGGCATTTTTTATCATTTGCGTCTATACACACTATCTTACTGGTGGTTATTGATATTGCTTTATTAATTTTACGTACGAATTTCCCAGTCAGTTGCATTTTTTAAATTTTACTTCTTTCCTTACCAGTTTAACTAGATAAAACTGGTCACCACCAGCCCGGGCCTATATTCTTTACTTTCGATTATTAGCATTTCTCTGCGGAACAGCAGTCAGTACATCAGTCTTTAGTCCACTCACCCTTAGTTGAGTTAGCATCATGGCTACTACTTAATATATGTACAGGAAGCAAAGGGTATGGGGCTTACCAATCCCCAGGAAATTAAAGACTATGTGCTCTCACAGTACACTTATGAACAGCAACGTGAGAGTGATGCCCGTGAAGAGCATAAAATTCAGCGTGAGAAACGCAAGAGAACGAGAGCATGAGTGAGGCCAACATGAACGTGAGCGTGCCAAATGTGAGGCACGTGAGAAACATGAGCTTGAGATGTTGAAACTCAAGCGAGACTCTGGCTTCAGGCACATCCGGTGCAGCCAACCCAAGCTCCACGAGTGCTCTCCCTGCACATGTTCTGGCAAACCTGCACCTCAAGCTTCCTTCATATAAGGAAGGTGAGTGAATCGAGCCATTCATAGCTCGTTTCGAAGACATGGAGCAGCTGTACCAGCTGGATGAGGCAGCTAAGCAGTTCCAGTTTCTTAGCTCGTTTGAGGGCCCTGCCCTCGATATCAATTTCACGTATGAGATGATGAAGGCCACGCTCATCAAAGCATACGGTCTCACGGTTGATGACGCCAGGAGTCAGTTCATGAGGGCACTTCTCCAAAAAAGGGAGACTGCTGTTCAGTTCCTCGACCATCTCACTGCTTACTTAGATGAGTGGATGGAGAAAAATGAGACCCCTCACACGTGAGAGGGGATATTGACCTCATGCTGCACACACGGCTAGAAAAGTGGTGACCTGCTGAGCTTATGCCTCGGCTTCAGATCTGTCAGGCAAGGGATGCCAGCCAAATGGTGGAAAAGGCTGATGCATTCTTCACTGCATATGGGGACCAAACTTGTAACCAACAAACATGGAACAGGAAAGATACTGCCAAGTCTGGGCCATCTCAGACTGAACCCCAGCATCAAGGCTGTTCTCAGAATAATGGCCACGGTCCAAACAAACCACAGAAGAAGGACCAGGGGCAAAATACATAGAGACCCAAATAGAAGAAGTATAAGTAGTATCCCAGGCAGCAGCAGAACAAGGACAAACCACGTAACCCTCAGTCAGGACAATCAACTTCAGTGTTTCGTAGGCAGGAGGCAAATGCCACATTAACCCTCTTGTGCACGATAAGTTTTGGTAAGTTTTCTGGTGCATGATTTTATCCACCTGGCCACCTGGCCCGGCTTCCCGTGAGCAGCAAATAACATGTATTATCGCCTTATTTTCGCCACCCAAACATCAATTTACTGCCATGAGCCCTATCTCACCTTATTCGTCGATGTTTGTTTTAGCTGATAAGCACCACAAAAAAAAAAAAAAAAGGAAAACACGAGTAAAACATTAGGCGGCCGTGAATAAACATTTCGCTACGTCAATTTCACTTCCCAACATCACCATTCAAACACTTTCCATCATACAGGAAAAGGTTATAAGAAGTTTTATATGAGATAAACCCGGTTATGATAAGATTTGTAGTTTTTGAGAAAACAGCCAAAAACTGAAAGCCATTTTTGACAAAAAAAATTCAGGAAGCTTTTAATAAGATCTTTTCTCGCACACCTTATGTTTTTATTGCATAATATTATGCAGAATTTCACGGGCTTTCTCTTGAGCACTGCTTGGTATCGATACGCCTCATAGTTTTCAAGTATATCGCAAAAAACGACTGGGTACTCTTGGCAGTGCTTCACGTTCGTCATGCGCGCACAATAATCATTATATTCCCGTCTTTTCGTCAGAGATATTATATTGTTACCTCCTGAACATACGTAAAATTCGCTGATCTTTATCATGGTTCTTACGAGAAATCGATAGGTACAATAGTTTTGGAGTAATTGGACAACAAATGTAGAGTACTCCTCCTCGCCCACAGGCGAGATAGACATTCTTTCCCTGCCTCGCCCACACCTACATATTTTCGCTCGTTTTTATTTTTATTTTTTTATTCAAAGTATACACCTAAATTATCATAAGGTTTTTGATAATGCTCTCAGAAACTGGTCATGACCACCAGTCTTTTTGCTAGGTACTGATACTGAAGCTGAACTTTCTTCCATCTCATATGTGTGTACAGTAGGTAAAAAACAATACTTATTTGTGTGAAAAATATAGAACTAAAGAAATAGGTCAATATACAAATCAAAAAAATATGCATCACTCACTTCCTCCAGAGATAATGAAATGCTGGCGGATGCTTGAAGGCTTGCTGGAAGATGAGGAGTTATGTAGTGTGTGAGCGTGTGTGTGTGTGGGTGAGTTTGTGTGGGTGTGGGTGAGTGTGTGTGCGTGTGTATGTGTGTCTGTGGCTGTGACATATCATCTCTCCTTGTGATATGCTTGCCTAAAACACATGCGATGCACTCAATAAATTTCTCCACGAACATTCACTGCAGGCCATACGTATATATATGGGGCTGTGGCATATTTCTTTTCTCTGATACTTGTGCTATGTTTTCGCAAAGTCAGTCAATGTATGCAATATTTCTTGGTGAACACTCGCTGCACTATTGTATATGTATGTTTCACACTAAATCCTACGCAATATAGCACTGTCTGAGATTGGTACAATACCTTTTCACTGAAGTCTGTGACTGTGTGGCGTATTTGTTGTCTCTGATACTTTCACTAGGTTTGAGCTAAGTCAGTCAATGCATGCAATATTTCTCGGTGAACACTCACTGCACTACTTTATACATATGTTTCACACTAAGCCATATGCAATATGAAACACTATCACATGATTCCATCCCAACCTCCTCTATTATTCCCTTCCTGACTCTACTGCGTATGTGACCACTTGTTTCCTTAGCAACTATGGCATATCTTTATAGCATACAACGCCTGCTATGGTAGGTCAGTTATTTCACTAATCCAGGCACTATATGTTTCACAAAATATGAGCATTGGCTTCACTATAAAGGTAAAATACTCTCATCATTTACGGGCAGGGTGAAGCAGAGTGGAAACTCCGTTATAACAAACCACACTCCTGCCTCTAGGCCTAACGGTTGATAACGGACCACAATACTTTACAAACAATATATCTATGTTCCATAGACACAAGCACTTCACATTATAGTAAAAAACACTGTACAATCACAATATTTCAATAATGGGTTCTGCCTCGGGTGGGAGGGGGGAAAATGGCGGGTTTAAAGGGACGACTGACAGCTGCGCATCCCTCCAGCCCGTCTAGTCGTGAGATACTGAGGTTTTTCTGCTACGCATTGTCTCATCAGAGCAGTCACAGTGTTGCGAATGCCTTAACACAGGACAAACACACGCCCACCAAAACGCACAAAAATTTGACGCAAATCGGCCGAAAATTTAATTTTTGGCGAATTTTTTAATGCTTAGGAATGTGATTTGAGTGACTGTGCTTCTTCCTACAAAACCACATGGAAAGCGATTCACGTGACTGTGCCAGAGAGAGTTAATACCCCAACAGCAGTACAGTGGTGGCGTCCCCACCAGTACAGGTACTTCCCCACAAATCACTAGTCCCCCTGCGATGGTCCACCCTTTTTCACAGGTGGTCAATGCTCCAACTCCTCAGATGGTGAGCACGACCCCTCAGGCATCTAGTTCTCAGGTTGCCACATTTGCCACATTGTTCGTTCCACAGCCTCATCAATGACTTGCTGCTTCCTCCTCAGACTCTTCCACCAACAACACTGTCTTTCTTGTTCAGCCAGGGTTTGTGGGAGGTGTTTCCGTAAATGTCCTGAGAGACAATGGTTCCTAAGGGTGCTCTGTCAGGCAGAGTCTAGTTTGGCCCAAGGAGTACACAGGTAGGCAGATCCAAGTAACACTTATTGATGGATCAGTGAGATTGTTCCCTGAGGCACGTATCCGGGTGGCATCTCCTTTCTACACTGGCTTGACAGCTGCTGTTGTCATGCCACAGCCTTTGTTTGACCTCATTATAGGTAACATACCATGTGTCAAAAATAGTTCCGCTGTAGACGTTGCTACTCAGAGTTCAGCTGTTGCAGGAACACGAGCCATGGCCAAGGCTCCGAACCATGTCACCCCATTGACCATCACAATGCCGCAAGATCTGATTCGTAGTCAAGATGTTGTCCAAGAACAACAGTCTGACCAGACACTTGCCTCAGTGCGTAAGAAGCTGGAGGGTAATATGTTTAGGTATTCACGGGGAGGTCAAGCCAGGTTCCTTTGTAAGTGAGGATGCCTATATAGTGAGTCACAAACACCCCAGGACGAGTTTCGAGTGTTATTCTCGCGAAGTATCGCCGAGCAATGTTTGAATTGGGTCATTGTTAAGTGATGGGAGGTCACATGGGCCAAAAGGAAACCTCTGATCATATCCATACTGGCTTTTTCTGTCCAGGAATGGGACAGGAAATAACTAGGCTCGTGCATTCCTGTGATGTGTGTCAGTATACCACTGACCTGGGACGTGTCCGTCCTGTGCCATTGAAACCAATGCCTATCTCTGAACTGTTTGAGAGAGTAGCAGTTGACATTGTTGGGCCAATCTCTCCTCGGGCTAGTGATGGGTCAAAGTATATCCTCACTATCGTTGATTTCAGCACACAGTGGCTTGAAGCCGTGGCCCTTAAGAAAATGGATGCCGTCACTGTTGCCGAGGCACTGATTGGGGTGTTCTGTCGTGTAGGTATCCCCAAGGAGGTCTTAAGCGAATGGAGTTCGGAGTTCACCTCTACAGTGATGAACGAAGCATTCAGGTTGTTGTCTATCCAAGGCTTGCGAACTATCCCATGTGTAACAGGTTGTGTGAGAGGTTCAATGGGACTCTCAAGAAGATGCTAAAGCACATGGCCACTGAACAGCCAAAAGAATGGCCCTCTTCTATTTGCTTATCGAGAAGCCCCACAGCATTCTTTGAAGTTCTCACCTTAAAAACTGGTGTATGGAAGGTTGGTCCATGGGCCACTTGAAGTCCTTCGTGAGTTATGGGACGATGAAGAACCCGACCCTGAAGTCATGACCACCTACACCTATGTACTTGATTTAGCTGACCGCCTCCAGTCGACGTGCAAGTTAGATAAAGAAGAATTGATCAAGGTGCATGAAGTTCAAAAAGCTTACTATGATATGAAACCAAAGCTTCGGAAGTTCAGTCTAGGCGATAAATGCTTGGTGTTACTCCCCACTGCCTAGAATAAGTTGTTGTCACAGTGGAAGGGTCCATATGATGTAGTAGAGCACATTTCAGACCTCAACTACATAATCCAGATGGGGAATCTTTGTAAAAGGTTCCACGTTAACAAGTTGAGGGCTTATCATGAGTCAAACCCCGAGGAGACTGGCCTACGAGTAGCCGATGACAGTGACCAGACACAAGAAGAAACTGGTGCACCTGTGGTGATTCCAGATGATGACCATGATTACAAGCCCTTTACTGTTCAGTCCTGTCAGGAGGAGACTGTTGGAGATGTCTTACTTAACACTGACTTAGCATTAGGTGACCAGAATGCCATAAGGTCACTGCTCTGTCGGTATGCTGATGTCTTCTCTGATCAACCTAGACCTGTAAAGGTTGAGTGTCACAAAATTGAGTTGACTAGGAATACTGTCGTAAAGGTTAAGACATATCCGATTCCCATGCGACTACTGGTCACAGTAGGTAGAGAAATTGCCGACATGGTGACTGCAGGTATTACTGAAAAGTCCTCATCTTAGTGCAGTCTAATGGTATTAGTCCACAAGAAGGATGGTGGAGTCAGGATTTATGGCGATAATAGGAGGCCAAATGCAATCACCAAAGTGGATGCTGAGCCAGTGGGTGACCACATTGCCATCTTCTCCAAGCTGGCAGGGTCACAATATTTCATGAAGCTCAATTTGGCGAAGGGATTCTTCCAGATTCCGCTTCCTCCCAAGAGTCATCAGTTCACTGCCTTTGCTACTCCTAGGGGGTTGTATCAATATAAAGTCCTCCCATTTGGACTTACCAATTCCCCTGCAGTATTCAATCGAGCCATGAGACAAGTACTCCATGGTATCGTAGGAGTAGAAATGTTCATTGACAATGCACTTGTTCATTCTGCTATGTTGGAGGAGCACCTCAGATTCTTGGAAACTGTCTTCAGTAGACTCCAGAGTTTCAACATGACTGTGAAACCTTGCAAGCGTAAAACTGAGCACAGTGAGGTGGAGTTCCTCAGACATATTGTTGGCAACAATCGCTGCAGGTGTCAGGGCAATAAGATCAGAAAGGTTAGGGAAGCCCCGAGACCCATGACCAAGAAACAGGTTAGGGCATTTCTCTGCCTAGTGGGGTATTATAGAAGTTTTATCCCCAACTTTGCCCTCATTGCCCAGTCGTTGTATGAGACGCTTCGGAAACATGCTCCAAATACCATTGAATGGGGGCAAAAGCAAGAGAGATCTTTTGCCACCCTCAAGAATATGCTGTGTAAGGAGCCTATCCTGCAGTTGCCTGATTCCAATAAACCTTTCATACTGTGCATCAATGCTTCACAAGATGGATTAGGTGCTGTACTAATGCAAGAATCGGAAGATGGAATTTTCCCAGAGGCATATCACAGCCGTAAGCTAAAACCCACCTAGAGGAATTACAGCATTGTTGAGAAGGAACTCTTGTCCGTGGTTGACGGCATTATGAAATAGTATTATTATTTATATGGAGTACCATTCACTCTGAAAACCGATCATATGCCACTCACTAGTCTCAGCACAACTAAGATGGCTAATGCAAGACTGACATGCTGTACACTGTATCTGCAGCAGTTTAACCTTGTTGTGAGATACATCAAGGGAAGTGACAATGTAGGCACAGATCTGATGTCTTGCCTGCTAGCTGATGACTCACACAAGCAACTATCGTACACTGGGGTCTGTAAGACAGGGGTCCCGAGAGATTTGAACATTCCAAGGACTAGCTTGGCTCCCAGTTAACCCGAGGCATCCCATTGACGTATGGGTACGTTGCAACATTTTGCATTTGCCAGTCCCGTCAACATACTGGTATGTCGTGCAATTGCAAGGTCCCTAATTTGCACACTTTTCAATTTTCACGCGTGATTTTTCGTATGTATACAAGGGACACCTTCCTCTATTCCTCTACAAGATGCCAAGCAGGGACAATGCCTTACACCACATAACCTCCCCCCCCCTGCATGCCATTGTCTCGGCAATTCACCTGTTATCAGTGACCTGGCCAATAAAGACATTCAGGGCCAGAGTGATTCCCCAATCGATGATAATGTGGAGGACAAAGTTTACATAGCATTAGAACTCGTTTTCTTTGGTGCCAGCCTGTTAGAAAACCCAGTCATGTAAGGAGGTACTGCTACCTGGATCGAGTATTTTAAACCTCAGGTGAGCGATTTCTCTATGAAATTTCGATGTTTCTCACCAAAAGCAGAGGTTTTAGCAAAAAAGAAAAAAAAAAATCGAAAATACCTCGAGATTGGGGGGTGTTGGAGGTGCGAAATAGCTCGGGACGTGACGGGTTAATAGTATATCAGTAAGATCTGCAGTCTTGCTCGTGGGTCCCATAGTACACATTATGTCCAGAGTTTGTACATATATACGTACTGTAGGTTAAGGGGGAAGTTCAAGACACCCGCAGAGGCAATCTGAAGCTGTGTCTGAATTACCTTGTGATGTGTCTTGAGCTGTAGGCTTCCCTGAGGATTCCCGGAGATTACATATTATCCACATAAGTGTTCACACCCACGTTGGGCGTTAAAATGTGACCTGCCCGAGTTTGTGTAGGGATTCTCAGCTTGCCGATATTAATCGTAAGTGTAGAGTTAGGCTTAACCAGTAAACTGGATGTTCTGAGAGATTTATGCAATCCAAGGACTACCATGTTTCCTGGTTAATAATGTAGGTTTAACAAGTAAACTGGATGTTGTGGGAGATTTATGCAATCCAAGGACTAGCACCTTTCCCGGTTAATGATGTAGTTTTAATCATTAAACTAGAGGGGTTCTGAGAGATTTGAGCAATCCAAGGACTACATTTCCTGGTTGATAATGTACCCAATAATGGTGTACCTTCTGTAGCATACGTACTGACTACCAGGCAGAGAGAGAGAGATTGTAATTTAACCCTCTCACGCACAATAAGTTTTGGTAAATTTTCTGGTGCTCGATTTTGTCCACCTGGCTTCCCGGCCAGGCTGCCTGCACGCGGCAAATAACACGTATTCTTTCCTTATTTTCGCCATCCAAACATCAATATATTGCCATGAAACCTATCTCATCTTATTCATCGATGTTTGTTCTACCTGGTAAGCACCAGAAAAAAAAAAAAAAAAAAAGGAAAACACGAATAAAACAACATTAGGCGGCCGTGAATAAACATTTCACTACGTCACTTTGACTTCCCAACATCACCATTCGAATGCTTTCTATCATACAGGAAAATGTTATTAGAAGTTTTGATAGAGAATTTCATCAGCTTTCTAAAAAGACAAATCCGGTTGTGATACGATTTGTAGCTTTCGAGAAAATAGCCAAAAATTGAAAGCCATTTTTGAAAATAATTCAAGGAGCTCTCATTCTGATCTTTTTCGCACATTATTCCATAATATTATGCAGAATTTCACGAGCTTTCTAATGAGCACAGGTGTTTTCGATACGCCTCATAGTTATCGAGTAAATCGCCAAAAACGACTGGGAACTCACGTCCATGCATCAGTTTCATGATGTGAGCACAGCATACTCAATATTCCCGCCTACGTAACAACGAATTTTGATGATAGATATTACATTGTTATTTCTTGTACATACGTAAAATTTACCGCTCTTTTTCATGGTTTCAACAGGAAATCGATACGTCCAATAGTTTTTGAGTAATTGGCCGACCAAATGAGATTATTCCTTGGAGCGCCTTCGACTTTTACCTCAAGCGAGGAAATAAACATATTCTGTTCCCCCACCTTTTCCTACAAAAAAATGCTCCCAAAGGCTTATATTCTAATACTGAACATACGTAGAATTTACTGCTCTTTATCATGGTTCCTTCAGGAAATCGATACGTCCAATAGTTTTTGAGTAATTGGTTGACCAAGTGAGATTATTCCATGGAGCGCTTTCGACTTTTACCTCAACCGAGGAAAAAAAAAGTCTGTTCCCCCACCTTTTCGTACAAAAAAATGCTCCCAAAAGCTTATATTCTGATACTGAACATACTTAGAATTTACTGCCCTTTATCATGGTTCTCATGGGAAATCGATACGTCCAATAATTTTGGAGTAATTGGACGACAAACGTAGAATACTCCTCCTCACTCGAATGAGAGATAAAAACATTCTTTCCCTGCCTCACCCACGTCTACATATTTTCGCTGGTTACGTTTTGTTATTTTCTTTTTTTACTCAATGTATACACGTAAAATATCATAAGGTTTCTGATAGTGCTCTCAGAAACTTGACATGACCACTAGTTTTTTTGCTGAGTACTGATACTGAAGCTGAACTTTCGTCCATCTCATATGTGTGTATGTAAAAAACATTACTTATTTGTGTAAATAATATTGAACTATAGAAATAGGTCAATATACAAATCAACAAAATACGGATAACTTACTTCCTCCAGAGGTGTTGATTTTACTAAGTACTGATACTGAAACTGAACTTTCGTCCATCTCATATGTGTGTATGTAAAAAAACATTACTTATATGTGTAAATAATATTGAACTATAGAAATATACAAAATAATCAACAAAATACGGATAACTCACTTCCTCCAGAGGTGTTGAGATGATGGCAGTAGCTTGAAGATGAGGAGTTATGTAGTGTGTGAGTATGTGCGTGTGTGAGTGAGTGTGTGTGTGTGTGTGTGTGTGTGTGTGTGTGTGTGTGTGTGTGTGTGGCTGCGGCATATTTTCTTCTCTCCTTGCAATACATTTGCCTAAAACACATGCAATGCACACTATAGATTTCTCCATGAACATTCGCTGCATGACATATGTATGTATATGTGGCTGTGGCATATTTCTTGTCTCCGACACTTGCGCTATGTTTTAGCTATGTCAGTCAATGCATGAAATATTTCTCTGTGAACACTCACTGCACTATTTTATTTGTATATTTCACACTAAACCATACGCAATAAAAAACACTATCACAGGATTCCATCCAAACCTCCTCTATTATTCCCGACTCTGTGGCGTACGTGATTGCCCGTTTCCTTAGCGACTGTTGCATATCTCTATGGGGTGCATAATGCCTGCTATGGTAGATTAGTTATTTCACCAATCCAGGCACTATATGTTTCACAAATATAAGTATTGGAACACTATATCCCTGCTCAGGTATCGTTGAAATTGTGTCGCAGAAAAGGAAATGTGGTCTTCACTTGGTGACCGGAACTTTCTAGGCCTTTTAACCGGAAAATACTGGACGGTTTCCCAAAATGTTAGTACTAACATGAAGTGAAATTATTACCTTATATTATGTTAGTAGGGTATAAAACTACTGTGACTGTTACTATTTACTGCAAATTTATAAAAATAAACTGTGGGGGGAAAAAGTACCTTTCGCTTAGTGAGGCCCAACCTGGGAACTGAAAGTCCTGGCAGGAATCTGATTGCAGGGCCGTGCAAGGGGGGGGGGGTGAGGCTCTTTGGTCTCCTGCTGCTATTTGTTCATGGCCAACCACTGCAGAGTTCTGTAGGGGAAGAATTTTTTTTTTTTTTGCCAAGAATCATGGTCTTTTTACGTGTTCCCTAAAGGGCACCTAAATATGGAGGGTTCTGCATGAAATTTGGTAGGATGGTACCCTTATCATCCATCACATAAACATCCCCCAAAATGAAATCGGAATTAGTTTTATGGCAAATAAAAAGAATTATGTAAACCCAACTTTAGGAGGCCCTAAAACATTTACTATTGTTTGGTGTTTGACCAAATATTTCAGTCAAGGCCCACTCTAAGGCCAAAGAATTGACTCTAAATAAAGATTAAGCATTCCTCTAATGAAAAACAATGAGTTTTTTGTTTTTACCTTAGGCTGAGCAGTTGTGGCAAATGATGATGTAGTGGCAGAGACATGTGTACCTGTGGCACCCCCCCCACAGGCTGCCTGCGATGCTGCCACTTCCCACAGGTGACTCCTCCTCCTCTCTCACATCCCTGCTCTTGTGAATAATTGGACTTGTTTTTTGGGTCTCACAGTCACTGCCACTATCACTGGAGAACAATATGCCATGTATGTGATCATCACTGACCCCCCTGTGTAATATTGTCGAAATCTGAGAAGTGAGGAAAGAGCAAAAGTCAGTATTCAGTATGCTGAGACAAAATGTGGCAACACTGTAGGGAGCTCCATATTCCATTATTGCCTGGCAGGCCTCTCTTGTGTTGCCACATAGTAATGGAACTGTGGCTCTATTACATATGGCTATAGGGATGAATATGTCAGTGTATATACAAGTGAGGATTTAGTACAAACTTGGTACCATGGTACCTACCTGGTGACCAGCAAAGGTTGTTGCGTGTCGACTAGTGGAGAGCACAGTGGCACACACCCACCACTCATCGCCTCGCATGGCATACTGAGGCTGTGATGATTGAGATGCCGGATAGCCATCACAATGGGTGAATTATCATGAAAATATGTGTTTTGCACATGCGTTCGGGCACCATGTGGGGCTGCGATATCTGAGGTGGGATATAAAGGTAAAATACTCCTCATTTATGGGGTGGGTGAAGCAGAGTGGAAACCTCGTTATAACAAAGCAGACTCCTGCCTGTAGGCTTAATGGCTGATAATGGGCCCAAATGATTTACAGACAATATATCTATGTTCCATAGACACAATCATTTCACATTATAGTAAAAAACACAGTACAATCACAATATTTCAATAATGGCTTCTGTCTCGGGTGGGAGGGGGAAAATGGCGGGTTTAAAGGGACACTGACAGCTGCGCTACTCTCCTGCCAGGCTGGTCGTGAGATACTGAGATATTTCTGCTACGCATTGTCTCATCAGAGCAGTCACAGTGTTGCCAAATGCTTACCTCGGAACAGAGATGCACACACTAGAACGCACCAAAATCTGATGCAAACCGGCCGAAAACTTTTCTTTTGACAGCATTTTTTCTGATTAGGAACGCGATTCACGTGACTGTGCTTCTTCTTACCAAACCACATGCAACGCGATTCGCGTGACTGTGCCTGAGAGCGTTAATGTAAATACGAGGTCTTTACGCTCATTGATGACAGTGATTTTCTCCTGTGGCAGGATAGTACGCACACCACAGTGTGAATCTTGTGTGACTGTGTTAGGATGTAAATATTACCTAGTATTAAATTTTGTATCAAAATTTTCACTTTGATGGGGTGTAATGTCATAAATTAATTTGCGACATTGTGATAGTATAATATTGGGAACACCTTAAGAATTTTGAAATGCGTAAACTTTCACTCAGTCCATTAACTGCCTCGCTTTCACACTCAGATTGTAATGAGTTTTCATAAACCTTGTCATTATTTTCATAAGTTACTGTCTTTCTGCAGAGACAGTGCATTTCACTGAGTGAAATTTTTTGTGTAATTGTCATTCCCATGCATTGCTTTTCTGACCCACGACTTGAGCCATGCTCATCTCTCATGCTCTGTGCCCCAGCTTGCTTACTTTAGTTAGTCAGCTTCGGACCATCACGGGAGAAGGTGCTTGTCATGCCCAGCATTGAGAGCAGAGTCCTCAGTTGTACAACGAATTCCCTGCATCTACTCTCAGAGTTGGTAATCAGTGTTGTGCGAGCAGCGCCTGCTGTAGCAACAGACAGACGCCCAGTCTTGTGTAGCTTCAGCTCCATTTCCTCCACTGACTAGTATTTCTGTTCTTTTTTCTAGGTTTAAGTCTAATTAGCTTTTTTAATGAGAGTGAGTGAGTGTATATATTTTGATATTTGAATTCATTTTGAGATACTTGTAATGTAAATTTTTCTTTTAATTAATAAATTTACAGTTCCTTTCTTGAGCCTAACCCTTACACCGAGGGCTTGTTTTGCTTTGACTTGCGGCTCCCGTGGGCATATTCGTACTCCGACAGACTCTCTAAAAATATTTCCCAAAAATCAGTTAGTCCTAGAATATCAAAATCACATATACTTATGGCACATACCTTCAGCTTTCTCCTGGGGTGTTTGTTGAGCCTTCGTCGAGTACCGTAGGACTTGTGGAGACCTTTGAAGTTGGGTAACGAAGTCTCAACCTTTACACTTTCCGACAACTCGTAATATGATTACCACAGCCTGATATTATCACTAGAAACACTAATCTATGATTCTCAAATAGTTTGGAATCCATACTCCCCAAAAAATACACCGTGAAAGCAATGAAAATTACGAGGGTGTATGACCATCCCACTTCCGATCGTTCGCCGCTAGTGTTGTCTATTATTCATAAAAACATTCACAGTTTATATTGCTGTTACTATATAACACTTATATATATCTACAGTCTTTATCCATAAGTTTCCTTCAGTAATAGTAGTTTATTGTCACTGTAGGGATTCAATTTCTTTCAGTAAAATACGTAGCATTCACTTTCTCGTCCTGTATACTAGCATTGAGAGTGAATGTCACTTTCACCTTCACTCTCATAACTCATAGTATTCATACATGCTAGAGTGAAACTTTCACTTTCATTACTCCTAGGATATATACTCATATTCTTATAATACTACTCATTTACATTTCTATTTACGTTCTCTCTTTTATTTACGTTATTTACATTTCTATTTTATTTACACTGTGTTATTCACTGTCACTTGCAGTAACTTATAAAACTATTTTCCACTGTTCACGTATATTTACATTCATTACTTTCACTTGCTGTTTACACAATATTTACACATTATTTACAATTCCACTTGCACTGTTTTACTCAATATTAAGATCGTAGTCACTCTTTTATCAATTGTCAGCCCTTTACCTCTTTCCACACGAGGTTTAGTAGGGAGTAAAGGTCACAGGGCCCTTTGCATGGGGGTGAAAAGTGGCTGAAGTTAGCAGGAGCAAACAGATGTACCTTCACATTGGAAGATGACAGTGAACTGATAGGGGAGGGCCGGGGTGGCCTACCTAGGGAAATGCATTATTGCCAACGTCTGTCTCTTGACAGCTGCTAATATATAGCAGTGAAATGATTGGCAGGAAATCTAGACAATACATTATAAATTAGGTAGTTCCAGGTGAATGTAAATATCACTTAGGCTTCTCCCTTCCCTCCTTATATGTATATTTATTATGAAAATAGATTATATGGCATATTTCAAGGGGAAATAAACAGCAAAAATTAGCGAACAAGTGCACATGAGGTGTTGTCAGGTGATAATTAGCCAATTCCAGGTGTATGGCACTATCACTTACCTTATTTCTTTTTTGTATATATTATTTGGTATAAGAATAGGGCATAGGGTTTATTTCAGTGGATGAAATCAGTGGAAAATTCCAGGGAAGATTTACTTAGTGCAGAATACAGTGTGGTGGCCTGCAATAATTAGGTAGTTCCAGGTGAATGTAAATATCACTTAGGCTTCTCCCTTCTTTTCTTATATATATTTTTATTACGAAAATAGATTATACAGCATATTTCAAGGGGAAATAAACAGTGAAAATTAGTGAGCGAATGCACGTGAGGTGTTGTCAGGTGATAATTAGCCAATTCTAGGTGTATGGCACTCTCACTTACCTTATTTCTTTCTTGTATATATTATTTGGTATAAGAATAGGGCATAGGGCTTATTTCAATGGATGAAATCAGTGAAAAATTCCAGGGAAGATTTACTTAGCGTAGCACGGCTGGGCAGGCGAAAGGATAGGGTAATGGAGGTGGGGTAGGGAGGGGAGTCAAGAACGGGGAGAAATGGCTAAATTGTCAACAATGGATGGGAGTACAGATGAGATTAGGAGTGCTGACTAGTGTTGGACATTGGCAGTACTGATAGATGATACAAGCCACCACTTGAAAGCCCAGGTGAATTCAAAATAACACAGAATCACAAAAGTGATGGCCCGTGGTATGATCCCTTGCTCCCAAGCATCACGGAAGTGATGCCCCGCTGTTAAGGGGTTAATGTAAATGTAGAATCATGTTTGATTTCTCCATGTTGTGCTTTCTTAAATTTGCTTATCCCAGTTTGCACAAATTTCTATATTAATCACAACTGCTATTTAGGCCAGTTTTTTTGTATTAATTCTCAAATCCATTGTGCCAACTAGGTGTTAAGCACAAGCAAGAACTTGTCTCGATTATTATTATTCATAATTGTCATGGGGTAAGGACACTTTCTCAGAGGCCAACAGTACTAATGATGCAGCATTCGTGACTAATTAGTTTCTGTTATGTAATGTTGAGAAAGTTTATAAGATTCTCATCTTTAGCGAATCAGCAAACTAAGCCAGCATAAAGTAAAATTTACTACTTGATTTCACAAGTCTGTTCCCTGTGTTTACCATTGATTATTAGCATCATTTTATTCCTAGCATTCACATTTTTCCCCTCGTGACACGTATATCACTCTAACTTGATCAACCAGGGGAATCTCAGTTTAAGATACGTTTTGAAGAATTGTTAAATCCTGGTAATCGGGAGGAAGAACCAGTTGACATCGGGGACTTGCCTACTGTTGTCGTGCTGGACAATCTGTTTAGTGCTTATAAATTAGACATTTCGATAAATTCTGTTCATAATAATAAAAATTTTATCGGAATCTGCACAGGGTTATTGTCCAGTGTCATTGTTGTTGTTCCTGCTAATGGTGTTTAGTGCTGTTTTTCAACATGCATTTTATCATGCAGCATGGTGTTATAGCAGATTAATCTTACTGTTCAACCCATCCTGTCTGGGTGACATATATATATGTCCTCCTGGGGCTATCTGGGGGTCATGTATACATGATCTAGAAATTTGTGCCATTGTTAGAATATTTAGCTGATTATTTTCACCACCCGCACCCACTGGGAACCCTCCTGCATGCATCCCAGTCATGCTCTAGTTGCCTGCATATCTTCGTGATGGATAGAACTACGCAAATCCAAATTCCTGTGTCCGGACCCTCAGCTGACCACCCATGCCCACCGACTTCAATGCCAATGAAGTTCAAAAGCCCTCAGAGGAAAGGCCTAAGTGACAGTGAGATAGGGAGGGAGTTAGATATACCCTTATAGACGATAATGAGTAGGGAAAGTGACTCCTCCTCTGAGGAGCAGATCTAGTGATGGTGAGTATGGAAAAATATGCATCAGAGGAGGAGAGTGACCGTGAATTCTCCACTGTGCAGCGATATTTTCTTTCTGCACAATCACCAGCCTTTTCTGACGATGAAGGAACAGATGTAGTTGATGATTCTTCAGAAGGTGATATATACACAGTGGAGAAAGTGGCGGGGGAGGTAGAGAGTGAAGGAAGTGAGGAGGCTGGCAGGAGGAGAAAACGCCACAGGCACGAGAGTGGCCTAGGGTGGAAATTTCCACCCATAAACCATCATCACCACCTTCACCCACACAGCCTGCATCACTACATTCATCACCATGTGCCTCACCATGCCAACCTGCCTCACCACATGCCTCACCACACTGGCCTGCATCACTTTAGGCCTCACCATGTGCCTCACCACGCTGGTTTGCATCACTATGGGCCTCACTACACCGGCCTGCATCACTACAGGCCTTACCACATGCCTCACCATGCTGGCCTGCCTCACCACATGCCATATCACCATAACCTGTCCCATCAGGTTCTATTGGTGCTGGTGCACACCGGCAGTCACGTACATGCCAATGCCTTTCATCAACACCATCACCACCATAATCACCATCACCAGCATCATCACCTGCCTCATCTAATGATGAGTTGGCGGAATTGCCACCACGCTGCCTTGCTAGGGGTCGTGGCAGGGCACAGGGCAGGCCACGTGCACGGCAGACACGACAGGAGCCGAGGACAGGTAGGTTAGAAACCTTTGTGTGGGATGGGGTTTCAGCCTGAGGTACCTGTGTTTGGTGACACAAATGCAGGTGTGCAGCCAGAATTTCCCTGCAACAGAGCTTCTTCTGCTGTGATGGTGTTCATTGTGAAAGACGTGAACAGTTTCAGGAATTTCCACTTCAACTGGGCTGAGACCTCACATCTGACAGAGAGTGCGAAAATGAAGGGATGGCCTGCAACGAGTATTAGCAAAATGTATGTCTGGCTAGCATTGACAGTGTTGATACCTCACGTTAGAAAACATAACATACATGATTATTGGCTCGTGGACGATATTGCTGTGATGCCTGTATTAGGTATGTGTATGCCATGTGATGATATCTTGACATCCTGAGGTATCTGGATTTTTCCACGAATATGGGCCCACATCCGAACGATAGGCTGTGGAAAATTCTCTCGATTCTGGATATGATAAAGGACAAATTTTGATCTTTTTTCAGGCCATTTCAGAAGGTTGTTATCGACGAGTCGCTTGTTTTGTTCATGGGACGTCTTGCCTTCATTCAATATATTCCATCAAAGAGACATCGTTTCAGAATAAAGTTCTTTGTATTGTGTGACTGCAAGACTGGGTACGTGCTTGATTTCACTGTGTACACAGCGAGTGTTGTGGTGTTGCTGAAGGATGATTCCCATGGTTTCTCTGCTTCTGTGGTCAAGAAACTAATGGACAGGTACTTCAGTAACAGCCATATCCTGTACACTGATAATTATTACATGACACCAGGTATTGCAAAGTACCTGTAAGAACACCAAATTGGATCGTGTGGCATTGTCTGTGCAAAGAGGAAGCATTGGCCATCCTTTTCCAAAGGCACCATGAAGGGGGAGTGCAGGACCTTGCAATCAGGTAAATTCCTGGCAATTCACTGGCATGATAAGAGAAACGTGAATGTTCTCTCCACGGTCCAAGAAGGTAAGTTGATTGACACAGGCAAGGTCGGTAGAAGAGGCAGCCAGGCTTCAAGCCTGATGCTGTTATCGACTATAATGTGAACGTGTGACTCATTGATAAATCAGATATGCAGATCGGCACAATCGACTGTCTGAGGAGGTGTTGTAAGTGGCATAAGAAGGCATTCCTACATGTACTGGACGTCTGTGTACTGAATGCCTTTATTCTGTACAAGGATGTTACACAGACCAGCACATCCCTCAGACAGTTCAAGAAGGATGTAATTTACGGCCTTCTGGAGAGGTATGGATAGGTAGTTCCTTCTGTGAAACGGAGGCACAATGTACAGCAACTTCCTGACCACCTGTTGTGCAGGGTCTACCTCAGCAGGCATTTTATGGAAATACTGCCTCTCACACCTGCAGGCAAGGAAGCCTTCCGGCGTTGCTATGTTTGCCGCAAATCATCGCACCGACCACAGCAATGCCTTATGACGAGGTGGTTGTGTGCTGAATGTGAGGTGGCATTGTGTACTGACTGTTTCTTTGATTTCCACGCAAAGACCGAGTGGTAGGAGTCTGGGTATTATGAATGTTAGTTTTTTACAAAGCGGTATGTTATTTTTTTGTTGAAATGGAAAATATGATTTCATTGCTCTGTGTATATTTACGGGAATAATCGAGGCAAAAACTATTGTTTCATGATAAACTTGCAGCCTTATTTTATTTGGAACACATTTGTTTATACATATTTCTCATGATGAATAAGTATATCTCAAAGGAACGTCATAGAGGTATTTCCATTTGTGGGCAGTACGTAAATGACTACCGGTATTGGTTCAGATTTGTTTTCTTAGTAGTACTTGTAGTGGTAGTATGTGTTGTAGGTGTGGTAGTAATAATAGTAGATGTGGTAGCTGTAACAGTAGTAGCTGTGGTACTGGCAGTAGTACTTGCAGTACTAGTAGTTGTAGTATTAATAGTAGTTGTTGTAGTGGTAGTTGTACCTGTACTTCTAGTAGTAACAGTATTATTTCTAGTAGTTGCAACACCCAGTCTTCTACTTGCTCACCAATGCTAGTATCCAGCAACAATCCTAGTCAAACATACATTTCCGTGTGTGTGTGTGTGTGTGTGTGTGTGTGTGTGTGTGTGTGTGTTAGAGAGAGAGAGAGAGAGCGTGAGTGTTTGTCTCTCTGTCTGTAACGAGGAAAGAGACGAGGAGCCTGGCGACTCACTTTGCCTACACATCCCGACAACCTATCTTGCCCACCGACCCCTACCATCCACCCTCACCACTCACATATTCCACCCACCCTTCCCACTCACAAATTCCACCCACCCTGGTCACCCAACAATGCCATCCATCTCATCCATCCACACAACCCTCCCACCTCTCCCTAAACACTCCCAACCCACCTCACCCTCCCATCCACTCATCCCGTCCATCCACTCCTCACACTGACCCACCCGCCCATCCACCCTTCTTACCTAACCCCATTCACTCCGCCACCCCATTCACCCATCTGAACCCGACTTATCCATCAAACTCATCTTATCCAAACCTAACTTACCGACCCCTCCCCAACCACCCACATATCCAGCCACCTACCCAGCCAGCCCACCAAACGCATCCACTCACTAACCCAATTACCCCTACAACCCACCCAAAACCACTCCACACACCACACCCAACAACTGTCCCCCCCCCCCTCCACCATTACCACTGTCCACCCACCCTGGCGATGCACCGAACTACCACACCTACCAACTCAACCTCATCAACTCCACCCACCCAACCAATTGACTCGCACAGACACACACACACACACACACACACACACACACACACACACAGAAACAATGCATAAAGACACACACACACACACACACACACACACACACACACACAGAAACCATGCATAAAGACACACACACACACACAAATAGCAGAAAAAGTAATACAGGAGGAATTAAGTAGATTAGATAGAGGAAAAGCAAGTGGTCCTGATGAAATTTCATGTTGGGTATTACAAGAATGTGCAAAGGAGTTATGTAAACCATTATTTTTAATTTTCAAGAAATCCTTGAGTCAAGGTAACTACCTGATACTTGGAAAAAAGCAAATATTGTCCCCTTATTCAAAAAAGGAAATAGACAAAATCCACTCAACTACCGACCAGTATCACTGACCAGTGTTGTAAGCAAGGTATTAGAAAAACTTATAAAAAAAGCTTGGGTAAATCATCTAGAAGAACACAGTATGATAACAGAAAGACAGTTTGGTTTCAGAAAAGGAAAATCATGTGTTACTAATCTGTTGAGCTACTATGACAGAGTAACAAACACAATACAGGAAAGGGAAGGATGGGTGGACAGTATCTATTTAGATTTCAAGAAAGCTTTTGACACATTACCACACCAAAGACTTTTATGGAAACTGTACCATCAAGGAGGAATTCGAGGCAAACTGTTTTGTTGGATGCAAGACTTTCTCATAAAAAGAGAAATGAGGACAGTACTAAGAGGAAACTACTCATCATGGAAAGAAGTGACTAGTGAAGTACCACAGGGTTCAGTGCTGGCACCAATCATGTTTTTAGTGTATATAAATGATATAAACAGTAACACTGGAAATGAGAGCTATCTGAATATGTTTGCAGATGATGCAAAAATTCAAAGGAGAATTACTAACACAGACTCTTGTAAAGAGCTACAAGAAGAATTAAATAAACTTCATGAATGGAGTAGTACATGGCAAATGGAATTCAATGTGGACAAGTGTCATGTAATCAAGTTTGGTAAAAGTGGAAAAAGACCTGATTGGGATTATAAGTTAGGAAATAAAACCCTATACACATCAGAAAGAGAGAAAGACCTAGGTGTGATTATCAATAACAGACTATCTCCGGCTGACCACATCAGCGAGAAGGTACGGAACATGTATACACTGCTTGCAAATATGAGAATAGCATTCACATACATAAATGAAGACATGCTAAGAAGGATAATAACATCATTCATTAGACCAACCCTGGAATATGCATCAGTAGTCTGGAGTCCTCATCTCAAAAAGCACATAGACAAGATTGAAAAATTTCAAAGTGCCGCTACAAGATGGATACCAAGCTTAAGGGACCTAAGCGACGAAGAAAGACTAAATAAACTGAATCTACCAACACTACAGGAGAGAAGGAAAAGAGGTGACATGATAATGCTATATAAATGCATATCAGGAAAGGAGAAAATAGACATAAATGATTACGTAACATATGGAAAAGCATCAGCAAGAGGACAATGCAAAAAATTGCATAAGAAGAGAGGTGATAAAGACGTAAGGAAATTCAGTTTCCCAAACAGAGCAATTGATCAATGGAATGCACTACCGAATGAAATAGTGTGTGCCAAAACAATTCACAAATTTAAGGATATGTACGATAAATATGGTTTAAGATACGGGACAGTACGAGCTTGACTCATTCCTGTAAAGATACAATTAGGTAAGAACAATTAGGTAAGGTAAGAACACACACATACAAAGAGAGAGAGAGAGAGAGAGAGAGAGAGAGAGAGCACACGCATAAACAGACACACAGACAGAGAGACAGAAACACACACACACATGCACACACACACACACACACACACACACACACACACACACACATACAGAGAGAGAGAGAGAGAGAGAGAGAGAGAGAAAACATGTATAAACAGATACACAGACAAACAGAAACACACACACACACACATATATATATAGAGAGAGAAACAAAACACGCATAAAGAGACAGACAGACAGACAAATACGCACACACACACACCCACACCCACACACACACACACACACACACACTGACAGAGAGAGAGAGAGAGAGAGAGAGAGAGAGACTCAGTAAGACACAAACAAAACACGCATTAACACACACACACACACACACACACACACTCTGGCACATACAGAGAGAGAGAGAGAGAGACTCAGTAACACACAAACAAAACACACACACACACACACACACACACACACCAGGTTAGACTAAATGGTGTTCTAATATAAAGAAGAAGTTTTAAGACTTGTTCAAACAGAAAAGAATACAAAGTAGCGCAAGAATGCGCACAATCAACTGATCGTTTGTTTAGTGTACAACTGCACCAGGGAATGTAAGTACTATATGTGCTTTTAGTACTGCAAAATGACCACTTACTTTAGTAAAGCATATTTGGAAAAGGAAAGGGATAAAGATAGAAAGCAGGATGATGATTTCTAACAAGAACTGGTTGAAATGGAGACTCACAATAAACTGGTGGAACGAGTACACAAACTAGAGATGGCTTTTCAGAATGAGGTTGATGAAATTAAGAAACAGATGCACTTGCAAAAGGAAGAAACAGAAAAATTAGGAAAGGAAGTCAACAAGAAAGACAACCCTAGATGAGTTAACAGTAGAAGTGGGTACACTTAGGAGGAAAATTAGTGAAATGGCAAGTACAGTAGTCAACCACGAGAGTATTATGGAAGAGTTCAAAAATGATAGAGACAATTAGCCAAGTAAGCGGTCTGATAGACCAGAGCAGGGATATTGAGGAGAGGATAACACAGGTGAATGAAGCTGTGCAAAGCTACAAAAATGATGTGGAAACCACTTATGCTGAAATGGTGAAAGTAAAGAAAGACTTAGAAACAAGGGTGGAGGAAAAAAGCATTAAAAATGAAATGAAAAGAATAATCCAAAACAATCCTAAGTTAGTCAGAGATTCAGTAGATATCAACAAATCTATAGTAATCACTGGTATAGAAGAGGAAGAAGTAAAAAACAAGATCTCAAGAGACAAAAAAGAGATGGCAAATGTAATAAGCATATTGAAAGAAGTATCAGAGAAAATCTGTAGTAAAGACATAGAGGAACACAAAAGGTTAGGGAAATACGAGAGAAGCAAGTCAAAACCTCCAAAGGTAACCTTGCAGACTGTAAACACCGTGGAAGAGATACTAAAAAATGCAAAGAATCTAATGGAAAAAGAGGAGTTCAAAAATGTATGGATAAAAAGATACCTAACACAAGAGGAACTGGAATTACTGAAAGAGAAGAGGGAGGAAACAAAAACAAAAAATGAGGGAAGATCAGAGGAGGAAAAGAATACATTTTTTTTTACAAAGTAATTGGATTGCATGTACGAAAGTGGTATATAAACAGGAGGGAATAAAAGGGAGGAAGGTAGTAGAACCAAGTCATGAAAAGGATATAAACAAGATGATTAAGTTGATGTACTCAAATGTGGATGGAATGGTATCTACATTATTAGAGATGAATGATTATGTCAGAGGAAATGAACCACATATAATATGCCTAACTGAAACAAAATTAACACCAAGGATACCAAATGACATCCTAAACATAGAAGAATATAGTATATGGAGAAGAGATATGAATTTAAAAAAAAGGAGGAGGAATGATAATAACTAAGAAAAATCTAAAAGTCAAAGAAATAGAACTAGATATACCCTCACAAGTAGAACTGATTGCAGTAGAGATCAATACATCTGAAAGGAAAGAAATTGTAGCCAATTTGTACATGCCACCCAGATCAAACACATGGGAAAAAGGCGAATATGAGGACCTGGCAGAGAGTACAATTCAGAGTTTAAGAGCATTACTACATAAAATGGAAGAGAAATCGGAAAGAATTATACTAACTGGAGATTTTAACCCGAGGCGTCCCATCGATGTATGGGTACGTTGCAACATTTTGCATATGCCAGTCCTCATGACGTACTGGTATGTTGTGCAATTGCAAGGTTCATAATTTGCACAATTTTAAATTTTCGTGCGTGATTTTTCATACATATACACGGGACACCTTCCTCTATTCCTCTACAAGATGCCAAGCAGGGACAATGCCTTACACCACATAACCTCCCCCCCCCCACATGCCATTGTCTCAGCAATTCACCTGTTACCAGTGACCTGGCCAATAAAGACATTCAGGGCCAGAGTGATTCCCCAATCGATGACAATGTGGAGGACAAAGTTTACATAGCATTAGAGGAAGAAACAATCAGAAATGATGATCAGGTAATATAGCAAAAGAAGGTCAGTTATGGTGATGAGTTAGTGAGTGAAACAATGCTTATAATGCTTATATTACTGTTTGAAAACCAATATACTCTCGTACTACATATAAATTCGTACCAAGTAAATAAATAAATACCGTTTATGAGTGGTGTGAAATAGTTACCCTCCCATAGAACTCGTTTTCTTTGGTGCCAGCCTGTTAGAAAACCCAGTCAGGTAAGGAGGTACTGGTACCTGGATCGAGTATTTTAAACTCAGGTGAGCGATTTCTCTATGAAATTTCGATGTTTCTCACCAAAAGCAGAGGTTTTAGCCCCCCCCAAAAAATCGAAAATACTCCGGGATTGGGGGGTGTCGGAGGTGCGAAATAGCTTGGGACGTGACGGGTTAATACAAATATAAATTGGAATACTCTAGATATAATAAGCCAAGCAAGTTGTTGGGACCAAAAGCTCCTGGATCTCGCGCAAGAGTTTTTCCCAACGCAACATGTAAGGGAAAGCACCAGAAAAAGAGGACTCGATGAACCCTCAATGCTAGATCTCATATTTATTAGGCAAGAAAACGATATTGACAATTTAATATATCACTCTCCATTCGGCAAAAGCGATCATGCAGTACTAAATTGCAACTTCAGGATTGCATATGACATAGTTAACAGCAATGAAAGTTACAAAAAGAGCCTAAACTATAAAAAGGGAAAGTAACATGACCTAAAGAAGTACTACTTAGAAACTGATGGGGAAAAGGAGCTTAGAGGACAAGATTTATATGCTATATATAAAAAATTCTGTGAACTTTATGAAATGGAAGTCCCGAGGTACATCCCACAGCACAAAGAAGAGAAAAGAAAATAAAGTAATGGTTCAATACAGAATGTAAAAAATCAAAAGAAAAAAGAGATTTGTTGTGGAATAGATACAGAAGACACAATAGTGAAAGGGCATATGATAATTACAAACAGGCAAGAAACGATTATACAAGAATAAGGAAGGAAGCCCAAAAACGATTTGAGCAGGATATCATAAATAAAAGTAGTGATCAACCAAAACTATTTTACAGCTACATCAGAAGGAAAACCAAAGTAAAAGATAAAATACAATCCATTACGGACGAGGGAATCACCTATACACAAGAGAAGGATATTTGTGAAGCACTAAATAAGAATTTCCAATCAGTTTTTACAGAGGAAAATAATTTTGAGAGGGATTATGTGGAACATGCATGCCTACACATACTACCAGATATACAAACATCAAAAAAAATAATACAGGAGGAGCTAAGTAAATCAGACAAAGGAAAAGCAAATGGTCCTGATGAAATTTCATGTTGGGTGCTACGTGAATGTGCAAAGGAATTAAGTAAACCATTATTTTTAATTTTCAAGAAATCCTTGAGTTAAGGTAAACTACCTGATATTTGGAAGAAAGCAAACATTATTCTCTTATTCAAGAAAGGGAATAGACAAAATCCACTCAACTACCGACCAGTATGACTAACCAGTGTTGTAAGCAAGGTATTAGAAAAGCTGATAAGAAAAGCTCGGGTAAATCATCTAGAAGAACACAATATGATAACAGAAAGACAGTTTGGTTTCAGAAAAGGAAAATCATGTATTACTAATCTGTCGAGCTACTATGACAGAGTAACAGACACATTACAGGAAAGAGAAGGATGGGTGGACAGTATCTATTTAGATTTCAAGAAAGCATTTGACACAGTACCACACCAAAGACTTTTATGGAACCTGTACCATCAAAGAGGAATTCGAGGCTAACTGTATTGTTGGATGCAAGATTTTCTCATAAAAAGAGAAATGAGAACAATACTAAGGGGAAATTGCTCATCATGGAAAGAAGTGACTAGTGGAGTACCACAGGGCTCAGCGCTGGCACCAATCATGTTTTTTGTGTATATAAATGATATAGACAGTAACACTGGAAATGAAAGCTATCTAAATATGTTTGCAGATGATGCAAAAATACAAAGGAGATTTACTTACACTGACTCTTGTAAAGAGCTACAAGAATAAGTAAATAAACATCATGAACGGAGTAATACATGGCAAATGGAATTCATTGTGGACAAGTGTCATGTAATCAAGTTTGGTAAAAGTGGAAAAAGACCTGATTGAGATTATATGTTAGGAAATAAAACCCTAAACACATCAGAAAGAAAGAAGGACCTAGGTGTGATTATCAATAACAGACTATCTCTGGCTGATCACATCAGTGAGAAGGTACAGAACATGTATACACTGCTTGCAAATATGAGAATAACGTTCACATACATACATGAAGACATGCTAAGAAAGATAATAACATCATTCATCAGACCAACCCTGGAGTATGCATCAGTAGTCTGGAGTCCTCATCTCAAAAAAGACATAGACAAGATTGAAAAAGTTCAAAGGGCCGCTACAAGATGGGTACCATTCTTAGCTACGAAGAAAGACTAAATAAACTGAATCTACCAAAACTACAGGAAAGCAGGAAAAGAGGTGACATGATTATGCTATATAAATACACATCAGGGAAGGAGAAAATAGACATAAATGATTACTTAACCTATGGGGAAGAATCAGCCAGAGGACATTGCGAAAAACTGCATAAGAAGAGAGGTGATAAAGTCATAAGGAAATTTAGTTTCCAAATAGAGCAATTGATCAGTGGAATGCCCTACCGAATGAAATAGTGTGTACCAAAACAATTCACAAATTTAAGGAAATGTACAATAATTATGGTTTAAGACACGGGACAGTACGAGCTTGACTCATTCCTGTTAAGATACTATTAGGTAAGTACAATTAGGTAAGTACACACACACACACACACACACACATAGATACATGCACACAAAATCATTGTTCCCCTATTCAAGAGAGGAAATAAACAGAATCCACTCAAGTATAGACCAGTATCTCTGACCAGTGTTGTATGCAATGTATTAGAAAAACCAATGAGAAAAATATAGGTAAACCAAGTGCAATAGTACAATATGAAACAGAGAGACAGTTCGGTTAGAAAAGGAAAATGATTTGTTACAAACCTTTTAAGCTACTGTGACAGAGTTGCAGAAACATTACGAAAAAGAGAAGGATGGGTGGACGGTATCAGTTTTGATATTAAGGAAGCATTTGACGAAATACTACACCAAAAACTTCTATGGAAGCTGTACCATCAAGAAGGAATCCAAGGTAATCTGTTATGTTGGATGCAGGATTTTCTCAGAAAAGGGAAATGAGAACAGTACTAAGGAGTAATTACTCATCATGGAGGGAAGAGACTAGCAGAGTTCCACAGGGCTCAGTGATGGCACTAATTATGTTTTTAGTATATATTAATGATATACGCTAGACAGGAAAATTTGAATGGGATGCTATCTAAATATGTTTGCCGATGATGCAAAAATACAAAGGAGAATTACAGACTCTTGCAGAGAGCTACAAGAATTAAAGTTTCATAAATGGTGCAATAGATGGCAAATGGAAGTCAATGTGGACAAATGCCATGTAATTAAGTTTGATAAAAGTGGAAAAGGACAAGATCGGGATTATAAGATAGGAAGTTCAACCCTACACATTTCAGAAAAAAAGAAGGACCTAGGAGTCATTATCAATAGTAGACTTTTTCTTCAGCAGACCACATAAATGAGAAGGTACGAAACATGCACACACTGTTTGCTAATATGAGAATAGCATTCACATATATAAACGAAGGCATCCCGAGAAAGATATTTACCTCATTCATCACACCAACCCTCGAATTTGCATCAGTAGTCTTGAATCCTTATCTCAAAAAACACATAGATAAGACTGAAAAAGTACAATGGGTTGCTATAAGATGGGTACCAAGCTTAACCCGCCCCGTCCCGGCCACTTTTCGACCAATGGTACCCCCCAATCCCGGCCATTTTTCGACCCTTTTTTTTTTTGCTTAAACTTTCGCTTTTGGTCAGAAACAATGGCCGGTGGCAAAGAAAGTGGTCCCCGGGGTCCCTAATTAGCTTAACCAGGTATGCCTTGGTCCCACCTGGCCCCGTGTTCTCCCTAGGCGGTGTGAGCCTCAAACGTTTTCTATGGTATTATAAGTCTGGGAAACCAATGAAAGTAAGTAGAAATGAATTTATTACAAACATAAAAACATGTGATAAAAGAGTATATTGGATTTTATACAAAAATAGAGCAGAAATAAGCATTGTACCATCGTGCGAAACAAGCAAAATCGGCCAACTTGGTCACGATGAATCGCTAACATTCTAAAATCATGATACATATAATTTTTTTTACTTACATAATACTTCTACAATAACATTTTACATTTTACTGAACTGTTTTTACGTATTCACAGGCCTTTTGATAACATTTAGCGTAATGTTAGAGCTTATTTACGTAGTGAGTGAACTCGCTGTGACTGTTGTTTCAACTCGTATTGTGCTTTTTCTACTTACATAATACTTTTCTAATATTATTATACACTTTTCAACTTTATAGAACTGTTTTGAGATTATTTCAGGCCTTACGTAAATATATAACGTAATAATAGTGCATAATAACACACACGGTGAAGTCGCTATGACAACTAATTCAACTTACAACCTATTTTTGTACTTATATAATAATTCTACACTAACATTGCACATGTAAACACTTGATATAATTGATATCACATCATTTCTGAACGTACGATGGAACTTAGCGTCATATTTGCGCGTACTTACACAGGGAGTGTTATCGTGATATCATTTGTTTCATCTTACACTAGTAATCAACTTAAAAAATACCTTACTACTAACATTACAACATCTTCCACTGTATATAATTCCTATCACATACTTACTGACCAGAATGTGGGTGTACTCGTGACATCAATTATGACAACTTACAGTAATGTTCATGCTAACATTACACCCGTTTCCACTTTATTTCCTTGCTATCACATATTTACTGACCAGATTTACACAGTGGGTGTAGTTTTGATAACAATTCTTTCCACTTACACTAATTCTCATCTTATACATTACTTTTCTGAAAAAATAACACCCGTTTCAACTTTATATTTGACTTAGCACCTACTGACTGGCCTTACCATTATCATGAGCATCATTTCGCCTTCCCACACAGTTTCAGTAGTGTAGGAAATTATGATATTCCTTGAAACAAGGCTGAAGGCACAACGCAACATTGCACTCGACACACTTGTATCTTGTGTCTTTTCTCTGCGTGGATGGTCTGACTGTCGAGTGCCTACATACATGGCAGTGACGCTGGGGTTTATGACGATTTGGTTCGGAAGGGATTGCGCTGGGGTAGTGGCGGCCTGCAAGATGTAGGGGAGTCTGAGCAGCACGGGGGGCGCGGGTGCGGTGTGGGGGTCTGTCCTGGGCAT